>NC_056750.1:721714582-721742082 GCF_019279795.1 Protopterus annectens
TATATATCTATATATATATATATATATATATATATATGTGTGTGTGTATATATTTGTGTGTGTGTGTGTGTGTGTATATCTACAGGAAGATAATTAGTTTGTCCGATGTCACTTCTCTAACATTTCTACTATCATTTGGGATACTGTATTTGAATATCTGCAACCACATTAATTAACTTGCATTTCTTTATATTGTGTTTTAGGTAACACGTTTCTGAAAATATTTGGTTCTACTATTTCCCATTTTTTTTCCTGCCCACCTTGTTTGATGGCATTCTAAAAATCTTTATGGGAACTCATTATATCTACCTTTATAATATAACACACACACAGAATATGTACATATATAAATATATACTGGTTTCTTTTTAGAAGTCCTGTTGTTGTGTCTTTCGGCTTTTCCCGGTAAAGGGTCGCCACAGCGGAACTCCGGTCCGCTAATGATTGGCAGTAGATTTTTACGTACCGAGTTGAGAGCCCTGATGCACAACCTTCAACGAAGGTATGCCCTTTCACGCACGTCTCCACACAGAAGACGGTCTAGCTGAGAATCGAACAGGACAACGTCTTACGGTGAGGCGACAACGCTACTGCAGCACCTCCACCGCAGATTTTTTTTTTTAGAAATCTTGTACTTTCACTAATTAAAAAGCTAATAACAATTGGTTCAGTGCTGTATTAGGAATGCTCCCTGCTTCTGAATTTAGTATTACTTTTTTATGTCTTAGTCTTCACCATTGGATTTGCCTTAAAATCTTTATTAGTACTGCCACAGAAGCTACTAACAATGTATTTCCAAAGTCTTCCTCCCTGGTTCACTAATAAAAAAAAAAAAATACTTTCATGTATTGCACACTCATAGAGGAAAATGTCTAGAATTAGTCTTCAGCTTTTTGAAACAAAGTAAGAAAGATGCTTTTAATCAAATTCTTAAAAGTCCACTTGCTGAATTTTTTTTATTAATAAATGAGTGAGAGGCATAATAGCATCTCTAGTGAAATAAAAGACAAGTATATACATACTTACATATGTTAAAAAATAAAGTTAACTTTTAAACATTAGATAGCCTTCATCAGATTAAAAAAACAGTAAAATGTATAGATTTAAACAGTTATACACTACTATAAAGTCACATAGCCGTTCATGATGCCATGAAGATAAGCAAGAAAACAAAATCAATCCACCATGAAAAAATCAATGCATAACAAACAATTCATTTGTGCTTTCATCAGATTCCTTATTCCAATTTTTATATGGGGTCAGGGTATTACATCATCTTTGGTCAGTAAAACCAAATCACCTAAAGCCAGTGATTTATATATACCCTGCAAGCATCAGATTGCTGATACTGTTTTCATAGGTAGGTACTAGGGTATTGGCCCTAGGGCCTATATAAGCCTAGCCAAATGGTACCCTGGCTTTTGCCACCCAAGAAAATTATTTTCGTGTGACTCTGTGAAGCAGAGCCACAGAAGTGATCCCCAGGGTGAATTTCCTATCTTCCACCCAATCATCAAGATTTTTCTTGAAGAGTGCTAATGAGCTTTGTTTGATATAGATAGGTAGTTTGTTCTAGAGAATGGGAAGTCTCTGTGACCGGAATCTGTCCCTCCAGCATGTTCTGTTTATTGTGGTGACAAGGTTTAGGTAGCTCAGAGGGACTGGGATTTCTTTATGTGGAGCATGTCCAACAGCTCTTGGTTTGACATAGCTTTGTATGTTAGGCAGAGATCACCTCTGAGTAGGTGATATGCGACAGAGGAAAGCTGGAGTTTTTTGAGACTGTCTTCATGGGGCATCTGTTTGAGGCTGGTAATCCTCTTTATGAGGTATTTCTGTGGCCTTTCCAATTGTTGTAGATGTCTTGTGAGGTACATACCAAAAGGGGCATTGTACTCTATAATGGGTCTGAGTGATGAGTAGAGGGGAACAATGACCTCTTTTTTTTTGTTTTGTATGTTAAATCAATAGAAAGTTAACATAATGACTTTTCCAAAAAGGTGTACACTATTTATTAGTAGGAATTAAACACAATAAATACATACATACATACATACATGAAACTAAATAAATTAAAACAATATTGCAATTTTACAGGTTCATACATTTAAAGCCGAGCTTATCCTAACTTTACAAAATACTGATGACATAGGTCAATACCCTCAAGGAATTTTACACTAATTATATAGGTTTGTCCATATTAGGTATTCACAGCATGCCACTGTCCGTTATGGTCACAGGTACCATACCTGGGGTGAATTTATGATTTCCCATCCATTGGTCCATTTGCATAGGGATAAGGATGAGCTTTGCCTAACATGGAACGGAAGCCTATTCCACAGAAGGGATAAACTCTGAGACACCTATCTTTCCCTTAAACATGTCCTGCTTATGTTGCAGACAAGGCCTAAGTCATTAATTTTACAGAATGTCTACAAAAGTGTTCATATTCAGTTTTTTAATATCCTTTTTATTCATCAGGATTCAAACACATCACGATAGAAGTTTACTGACTTTAACTTGATTAACTTGTATACTAATTGCTGTAATCATAATGCTTACTCTCGGGCTACATTTTCAAAATGGCACTAGGAATTGGACGTGCTTAACATTTATATGTGCACGCTCAGTCTTTGATGTGCTCCTTAAAGATACAGCACATAGCATGTGCTCTCTGATCTACATCCTCTCTCTTGAAAATAAAACATCAATGTTATGAAACATTTTGGCATTCAGATACCAGATACAATTGCTAGTCATGCATTTATGCAAGGTATAATACACAAGTCCACGTTGCTACATATTTCACACTGGGCTTTGATACTCATCCATAATATGTGACAGAAAATTGGGAATCAGGCTTAACTATTGGAACTGTCCTTGATAAGTGTTTGATCGCACGTTTACATAAATATCATCCGGAATGGAATCAGAGGTAGGAACACCCTCTGGGCTGGAAAGAACATTTGGTTCCCTTTGAGATTTAGAGTCTAAGTCACTATAACAGTGTTGTGTTGATGATTTTGGTACAGGTAACAGAAGTTTATGGTTTCTCCTGTACTGCATACCTTCTGAGTCTATAAGGTAGGATCTCAGTTCAGGACATTTGCCAATAACTTGTCCTATATGATCAAAACCTTTTTCTGTTTGAAGTTTAACCATTTCTCCTTCCCTTAAGGGAGAAAGAAGTTTGCTCAACTTGTCATATGATGTCTACTGGATAGAACGCTTCTTAAATAATTGAGCCTTGTTGATTTTATTATTCTTGGCTTTAGTAGATTGGTAGCAATAGGTAGATTAGTTATTGCTTGCATGGAAAGAAGTCGTTTAGCTGGACTTGACATTTCAAGTAGTTTCACACTGTGCACAGCTTGCTCAGCTAGGCCATTCAACTGAGGATACTCATGACTGCTGGTAATGTGTAGAAAGTCCAATTCTTTTGCAAATTTCTGGAATAACTGGCTAGTAAATTGAGTATCGTTGTGAGAAATAACTTTGTGTGGACTACCATGGACTGAGAAATGATGTTTCAGCTTGTAATAGTAGTAGATATTACATTAGGTAGTAGATCAATCTCAAACCAATTCAAATAAGTGTTTGCCAATATCAAGTAGTATTGATTGTTCCACTCAGAGATACAGTGGCGACTGTCGACCAAGGTATTTCAGGAACTGGATATAGCTGAAGTGGTTCTCTTTGCAAATGCAATCTAGTGCTACTGCATAATGAACAAGAGGAAAGTACTTTATCAATCTCTCTTAGTAACAAAGACAAAAATACTAATTCTCTCATTTGCCTCTTAGTGGAAGCTGAATCTCGGTGACCACAATGCCAAATCTGGATGTATTCATGTTGTAAGGAAGCAGGAACAACAATTTTAGAACCTTTGAAAATAATGCTATCTTCCATCAACATTTCATCTCTATAGGGAAAATAGGTATGCACTTCTGGTGGTAAACTATATTGCTTTGACTGCCATTCAACATTAAAGTAGTGATTGAGCTTTTGGAAAATTAGATCAGTCTTAGTGTGATCTCACAACTCATCAAACCTAGTGGTAGAAAAAATTACGCAGTGCCATCACATCACAGTCAAAATTTTCTGTCAAGCTTTTCCATTGTATTCCTGGGTGATCTGGATAAGATATCAGCGAAATAGAGTAGTTTGCCTTTTGTAGAGACCATTTTGAAGTTGTACTTTTGCAATTTGAACATCATTCTCTGTAATCTTGCTGGAGTTCAATGTATAGGCATCTTTAGAATAGTAACTAGATGGTGGTCAATTTCAATCTGAATAGTTCGACCATAAATTTAATCATGGAACTTGGAACATGCAAATATTATTGCCAAAGGTTCCTTCTCAATTTGAGCATACTGCATCTCAGTTTGGATAAGTGTTCTAGATGCATAGGCTACTGGTCTGCCCTATTGAAGTATAACTGCCTCAATACCAAGTTTTGAAGCATCACTGGAAAGAGTAACTAGTTTGTTCACATCATAGTATCTTAATGTAGGTGGGGTGGCAATTTTCTGCTTGAGCTCGTCAAACCCTTTCTGGTGCTGTTGTAACCATGACCTTGCAACATTTTTGTGTGTTAGCTTTCTTAAAGGTACTGTCAACTCACTGAAGTTCGGCATAAACTTGCCTAAATAGTTGACCATGCCTAAGAAATGCTGTAGAATTTGAACATTGTCTGGTGCTGATATCTCAAGAATGGCTTCTTGTTTGGTCGGGTCTGGTCTCAAGCCAGTACTGGCAAACAAATGACATACATATGTAATTTCTGGGAGTCTGAATTTGTACTTCAGAGGATTGAGCTTTCAAGTTCACTTCATGTGCTCTGTCTAGAACTTTGCAGTCCAGAATGTTCCCCTGCAGGTACAGCAGTGCACGGCTTAAGGAGACAGTAATCCAAAAAACAAGATAGCCAGCACCAAGGTGTAAAAGGTGTAACTTTTATTATAAAGTTATCACAGACAGACAAGTTTCAAGCCCTTTGTTAGTGTAACCACAGGAAAAAATAGACACTCCTTATATACACACACCCATATAAAAACCAGGAAAATCATTGGCAGCTCACAACACTTCATTTAATCCTGGAGGAATTAAACCACCCAGTTTAAACATCTTTTTTCATTATTATTCAGTATGTTGTGCCAGCCAGTTTTATTTGTTCTGCCCCCCTTAATAATGTCAATAACCATGAATCTGAAGAATGCTGAGGCATGATTTACAACATGTTTGTATAGTGCATTTGTCTGATTTTTAAGTTTGATGTCACTCATATGCTGACTAATCCTGAATTTCAAGGGCCTGGATGTTTGGCCCACATAGAAGGCCGAGCATGAACAAGTGGCAAGGTATATAACCCAATCGGATGAGCAGTTGGCAAAATATTTTATATCATATACTTGACTAGTGTTGCGGCTGATGAAAGTTTTTGTCTGGTTAATCCTATTACACTGAACACAATGACCACAACTTAAGCATCCCTGGAGTGCATTTCCCAAAAGTGTGGACTGTTGGAGTGGGGCGGCTACCTGGGTTCCTACCTTATAATGGTTAAAGTAGGATGCCAGGGTCCTACCTCTCCTAATGCCAAATCAGCATCGATCATCAATCAGAGTCCTGATTTTCTCGTCAGCCTGCAGGATGTTCCAATTCTCTTGTACAACTTCACAAAAAGTGCTGGTATTACGTCCATATGTAGTAATCATTCTAATAGGGGCTGACTCGTTAGTGGATTTATGTTGGTATTTTAACACTTCCTGCCTGGCCATACCACTAACCTCCCTGCAAGCCATAGTGATCACTCCAGGTTTATATCCACATTTCTTAAATCTCCTGACCATATCCATTTTATGATGGTCGTGTTTGTCACTACCAGAACAAATACGTTTAATTCTCATAAATTGAGATTTTGGTATATTACGAATGACATGTGGCAGATGATGACTGGTCGCATGTTGGAGGGAATTATATTCAGGGAATATGCAGAACACTTGTGTGTCCAAAGTGCCATCCACATTCTTGGTAACTAGGGCATCCAAAAAGGTAATGTGGTTTAGATCTCGTGTACAGGTAAACTCAATGCCCCATTTGTTCCCATTGAGGTAATCAACAAATTTCTGTAGATACTCCAAATCACCATTCCATATAAGCCAACAGTTATCCAAATAATATCGCCAGATGTCCATTTCTGGCAAATGCAGATTATGTAGGAGGTCGTATATAATGTGGTGTTCTACATAAGCCATAAATAAATTGGCATAAATGGGGGCAAATGATGCCCCCATTGCCGTCCCTGTGGTTTGCCAGAAGCATTTGTCCTGGTAGTAAAAAACATTTTTGGTCAAGACATGTTCCGTCATGAGTACTAACAAAGTGTTAAATCCTGGAGGATATAGTTTGGCAACTCCCAACCAATACTCAACAGCCAAAAGGCCAGCCCAATGGGGGATATTGGTATATAGGGAGGCCACATCCAGCGTACAAAGGAACCAGTGTGATTCTACCTGAGCATCTGATAGTATTTGTAAGAATTCAGTGGTATCATGTATTCTGGATCTCACTAGGGGCAGCAGAGGTTTCAAGTATTGTGTCAAAAAAAACTGCCAGTGGTTCTGTTAGAGATCCCTTAGTTGAAACAATTGGTCTGCCTGGAGGATTGGTTAAAGATCTGTGGATTTTGTGTAACAAATAAAAGTATTGCCTTTTAGGATCTTTTATAGTAAGATGTTTTGCAGTGTTATTAGGTATAATCCCTTCATCCACAGCCTTTTTGATGAAATCATCTATCTGATGTTTAAATGTGCAGGTGGGGTCCAGTGGCATAGACATGTAATATAAATGGTTAGCAAGTTGTCGCAAGGCCTCACTGTTATATGCATCAAAGTCCATGACCAGAATGGCTCTCCCCTTATCTGCTGGTACAATGACTATGTTAGTATTGGACCTAAGTTCCATCAGTGCCCTTTGTTGGATCTTTGAGAGGTTGTGTGGTTTGTTCCTTGTTTCACCATGATAAGTATGCAGATCTTTGAGAACATTGTGCAAAAATAATTGTACCACTGGCTGCATGGGTGGCATGAAGTTCGATCTCTGAAAATAAAATGCATGTTCAGTAGTACGAGAATCATTGTTTTTATCAAAAAATAATGTCAGGTTCAATGTTCTACCAAAGGAATACAGATCTGACATAAAATCATTTTCAGCTACAAAGAAAGCTGGCACAAAATTTAAACCTTTATTGAGAAGGTCAATTTGTACAAGAGTGAGAACGTGAGACGTGTTGGGAATAAACTTGATATTCAAACACATTATTGTGTTCTGTATAACAGTTTTCTTAACATTTTGGTTACAGCTGTTTCTTGGTTGTTGTGGTCTCTTATGGCTTTTTCTGGTTAGGGGTCGCCTCAGTGGAACTCCAGTCTGGTATTGATTAGCAGTAGATTTTTACGTGCCGAGTTGCCGGCCTTGACACACAACCTTCAACGAAGGTATGCCCATTCATGCATGTCGCCACAGAGAAGACACTCTAGCTGAGAATCGAACAGGACAACATCTTACTGTCAGGTGACAATGCTACCGCAGCACCACCACCGCAGATAGTTATTATTATTCCGTTTTTTGCAGATAATGTTTGGTCATCATGTATTATTTATTTTAGTCGGACCAGTGTGCATCTTCAGATTGTTTATTACATTTATCCAGTTCTCTCTATGCATGAATCTTGTTTAAATATGATCATTTAAGGATATAGTGACCCTGACATGTATATGCATATGGGATAGTATTATAACAGAGATTGATGTAACATTTAGGACAGTCAACTTTTCTTTAGACAGTTTGGCCAGTTTTTCTCCTTGCTTTTTGGGTTTAATTTCAATTATTGTATATTTATTTGGTCAATAATTACCACATGTTTGCAGTCTAATGGTATAGTCTTATGGGACATTTTTCAGACATATTTATATGACCCTCGCCCTATGTGCCAATTTGTTGAGGTATTTATGCCATAATTTTTATATATATATATATATATATATATATATATATATACACACACACACACACACACACACACACACACACACAAAATGTATAATTAAATTGTAAAACTCTTGTATGTATTCATTTGTAAAGAATTCATGGGGGGGTCATCATTATGTTGTGACAAAACTGCACATATTCATGTTCACATTACTGTAATCATTGTGATATTAACTTGAACCTTACTGTATACATATTTGCTGTATGTTTGCCAACTTTTCATGTGCCTATCAACCCTGTGAGAAAAAAAAAGAATTACAAAACTTCGTCTAAAAGATGGAATTACAACCACGAGTGTTGTTTCTAAGTTGTTGTTGTGTGGTGAACAAACCCCAAGCTCAAGTTAACAGCTATCTCCTCATTAGTGTAGCATTTAAACAGTATTATTAAATCTCATCTTAGCCTATATCATAATGAATACAGATCTAAAAACTCCATATGTCTTGTATAAAATATTTGTAAGTTCTCTAATCTTGTGATCTTTGTTCTATTTTACATACAAAATGGGAACAGTAGTTACTTAGTGGCCTTTTGACATGTCTATAAATTGGCATCAAAACCCTACTATGCCTCTTTGACATGTATCTTAGCATATTTCTCAGTATCCTACATTCTGTTTTGAGTATTCCCTTTAGGTATTCCTCTAAACATATGCAATCATCAACAAAAATGCTTAAATCCCTGAATAGATTTGAGTATTTTTGGTTATTCATTACGAACTGAATAATGTCGCATTTTTTGCACTAAAATTTCTGCCATTAAATGCAATTCACTCATCCAGCTTCTGTCATTACCCTTGTACTACATCAGTTATAGCTCTGCCTACTCTGGTGTAATTGGCAAATTTAACAGCACATATATTATGTGCTTTTGGAAATTGAGATAAAAATCCCAAATAATGCAAGGACCAAAACAGCCTCAAGGTACCCCTATTTGTTTACAACTTCTTCAGAAAAGCACACATTTATATGTATCCTTCAGCATCTAAAATCCTGACATCCAAAACTAAAATTTATAATAAATGAGCTAATCCTTAAGGAAAGTATGATTCTTACATTTGCAGTATATGGCAGTGTATCAAATGCTTTTGTAAAATCCAAATAGATGACACAAGCTGCTAAACCTTCTATGATATTTTAATAAAAACTCATCAAATTAGTAAGGCGGGAGCATACTGCAATAAAAGCATGCTGATACATATCTATATACATTATCTATCTCTCTCTCTCTTGCTATATATATGAATTTGATAACATTGAGACCAAAACCTCTAAATCCCAAAACACTGAAAACCCAAAACATTGAAAATTCAGAACATTGAAAGTGTACTTCATAACATTGAAAATTACAATGCATATGTAAATAACATCCTCTCCAACTATAACAACACCTAACTAACAAACACACTTTCTACTAAGTTTCTTCACCCTATGTGGTGGGCTCTGCACCCCACACCCCCTGTAAATTAAATGTACCAATTCCAGGATTCAACCACAGTGGAAAAAAGAGTGAGGTTAGGAAATTAACATTTTTAAACTGCAGTGCAATTTTGGAGTTGGTATAGTTAATTTATGAGGAGTGTGGGGGGGGGGTTCAGGGGGGCTTGCCCCCCTGCAGAAACGTAGTAGAAAGTGTGTTTGTTAGGTGATATGCAATGTAGTTTTCAATGTTATGAAGCACACTTTCAATGTTCTGAGTTTTCAGTGTTTTGGGTTTTCAGTGTTTTGAGTTTTCTGTGTTTTGAGTTTTCAGTGTTACGGTCTCAGTGTTATGAAATTCAACATTATGAAATTTCAATGTTATGAAGTAGACCCATAGATATATAACTTCATACTGGCCCGTAAATATAACTCTTTACAGACAAATTTTTCAAAACCCTTTCCAAATAGAAAATGTACTTGGACTTTTTGTTATATTGACAGTCATTGCCTTTTTCTGCATTTTTGGTGTGCTCAGTGTTTTAATGTATTGAAACAGATATGTCAGACATGGAACAAGTTTAACGGCAGTATTACAAATAAAAATCCATTTAAACCATCTGGTCCAGCAGCAAAGTGTATTTTAATATTTCATAAGAACTCTGGCTACTACCTCTGAAATAGCCATATGTGTTATCAACATGTATTCTAATCCTCTACCATTGGCATTATTTAATAGGAAAATATATTTACTAATTTCTTGGTGTCAGTAATACAAGTAGCATCCATGTTAGTGGTTATATTTTATACCTCATATTTTTTTATCTAAAATATTATTTACCACCTGGAACTTCTTTCCCTACTTTAGACTTGACTGGCTCATAGCTAATCTTCTTTGCTTTTTCTTTTTATTCCTAATTTATTTAGTTTTCTTGAGCACCAAGATTGTTTTTATTCCTATTTTCCATGGACTGTTAACGTTTTTATGCTTTTATAAAATATCTCCTAACTTATCACTTCATTTCTTATTTATCTGAAAAATACTCTCAAACTCTTAACACAAGAGATCTGGACAAAGCCAAAAGAAATGGGGGACAGAGTCTCAGAAACAGGGACAAGAACTTAAGTAATGCTCTTATAAACTTAGAATGTTGGTAAAATAAGATTTGTGTTGCAATGCATTTTCTGAAGCATATGAAGTCTGAAACTGAAATGTATGTCATTATTTATTGACTTCGCCTCTCACTGATTTGCCAGAATGTCACAAATTTTTTGAGGAGCAGACTAAAAATATGAGTCAAAAATCAGGATAGTCTGAGAAAATCTGGAGAGTTGTAAGCTGTGATCTGAGAAGATATGCTTGGTAACTCTACTGTAACTGTTGATGTGCCGCATACCACTGTAAAAAAATGTCTCTTGTAATTTGTGTGTATACTGATCATGTCTAACTAAATGTATCTGTAATTTTTCTTTGTAGAGCTTTTCTCCCCAGGCCTCTGCTGAAAAAGGGCCTTTTCGGCTCAGTCAGACATCCCCAGTTAAACGTAAAATAAAATAAAAATAAAATAAAGATGTAAAGAAACTCTCTTGTTATGCATGCAGTTTTCTTATAGAACAATAGAGCAGGGGGTTTCTGTACTCCACCTACTGGTTATGTAGTAGAAATGACAGTCATTTAATAGTATCCAAGTAATTTCATGATATTAACAACCTGAAGATTTTTTGTGACTTTTGTGTAAACAGCTATATAGTCCTAAATGTTGCTGTGATGTATTATGTCTCAGAAGATCATAATGATGTGAAAAGTAAATTGTTCTTAGAGAAGAGGAAAAGTTTATGCTTAAAACAAGATACTAATGCCAAACAAATGAATAAGCTTCCATGGAGGGTGATTCACTGATAATTAAAAATTGACATGTTGATCAAAGGTACGGAAATTATTTGTGAGTTGATATTTGATGCATTAACTTGTTTGTTTTATTGTTTTACAGTAGAAAATGTTGCTAGTTTTAATTAAAATGAACACTATAATTTCTATGGAGATGACATGCTTAATATAAGATTGTAACTTAGTTAATATTTTTGTTAACTAAATGTTTTGAAAGTCATGTTATATAATATATTCATCAGCCACTCCCCCTTCACCTTCCCCCCTGTTGTTTCTTCTCTCTTCTGGTATCTGAGCCATTAAACACACTTGGGCCATCCCGGTCATCATCTTATCCCACTTTGCCACAGAGTTGGTCAGTTGATGTGTGAGTTTTCTTAAAGGATGGCCTGGTTTTCACCTTTTCAAATGTACAAAGTGGGACATATTTTATTGAAATGTGATATTTCGCCGGGCAAACCATTCCTGTAACTAGCATAAAGAGGTGGAGATAACTCCTTTGCCAAAATACAGGCCTGCTCATGTAATATTTGTTATATATGTATGGTGTGTGTGTGTGTGTGTGTGTGTATATATATATATATATATATATATATATATATATATATATATATATATATATATATATATATGAAACAGTGAGTCAGATGTAAAATAATTGTACTTGGCATCTATTAGAGTACACTTGGGAAAATTTTTTTCATGTTTGTTTTTTTAAGGACACATTTGCCCAAATAATGACTGTTCTGAAAACAAAAATAGCACCCATAGGGACCAGCTCAATAAGACTTAACTTGCAAATGCCATGTTCACTTGTCAGCCAAGTTCATATGTTATCATCAGATGGCACCAGACCAAGTTGCATGAACTACTGCTGGCCTGACAATGCCTATCCATACTTGCACCCATAGACACCAGCCCCCAAAGTATTGAGCAGTGTCCTGTACTGCTCACTCTCCCCCAAACAGCTACTGACTGGCCCAGGAAGTTGGGGTGAAGTTAAAGGGGATAAGCCACATTGCAACCATTCACTTCGCTGATTCATAGCCTGTTTCTCCAATTCCTGGCTATATTCCATGAAGTCAACTGACATGTTGGCAACACAGTTAACAGCAACTAATCCATTGCTTTATGACAGACTACTTACAAAATAAAAGCCCAAAAAACATACAGTTACAAACATCATCAGATTAACTCCAGTGCAAGTTGTCTTCCATCTTTATATAACTTATGCTTTTCTTTTGTTAATATAACTTGTCATAAAATATTTGGTCAACTTATGTCTGGATAAATAAAGCTAAATAACATTGAATATAACTAACCAAAATGAGGCAAGTGACTTCTGTCAGGAGCAAACCAGATGGAAACTTGATCCGTAAAGTCCTAAAGTTCAACAACATCGTTTAATGTACAATGAAGGATTGACCCACAATGGCAATCTTTGCACCTGTTAACACAAGCACAAAAGTGTTAGCATAAGTAATTTAAAATTAAACAAAGGTCCAATGTCCAACCAACTTCATAACCTGCACAGATTTGCCCTCACTATCCAAATCAGATGCCATGCCTGTGATGAAGATCCAACCAAGGTTTGATTTGCCATTGTTTTCCACAAACACTCAAATAAATGCTTAGGCATCACAAGCCACACTGAGGGTGACTTAAAAAATAAATCTTGTGGAGAAGCAGAATCCAAAATGCTCCAAATGGTATGAAACCAATGAAACTGACTGAAAAGTGAGACAGTGCTCATCCATCCAAACCTCCCGACCCTTACTCCCAAGATCAGTTTTAGACCCTCCATATAGAAAGTGACTTAGAGGTGAAATTCATGTCTTGCCAAGAGACTGTTAAAGTAATTACTTACGTCTGAAGGAACAAGCACTCTGAAGTCTTGTGTAATAAGAAATCAGAAAAAAACACCCCTGCTGCTACAAAGACGCATCATTAAATTTGGTCAAATATACTTCCCAAACATGCAGCTCTTTCTTGCTGTGGGTGGTCAATCTAACTCAATGTTTCTGCTTGCCTCCCCTTAACATATTAGCAACAAATCTGCTGTACACCCTGCCTAGGACAACTGCCTTACAAGCAAAATTAGGTAGGCTTAAAACTTCCATTGTTTTCTTCATCTGAACTTTTTTCTTGCCCTTGATATTAATTCAAAGCTTTCCTTAAGTGTATGAGCTTGTTAGTAGGTAATCAGAAATGGATACCTTTGCATCTATGTCCTACCCTAGAAAGCTAGAGCTTATACTGGACCCACCAATTTGTCTGTCACTAAGGGGACCCTAGTTTTTCACACAAGAACAAGGAGGATTGCAGACCTCCTCCTGCACTAGCTGAGCCCTCCTCCACAATTGAGAAATAATATAAGTAGTGAACAGCAGCCTGTCAAGGGGGCCCACCGTTCCCAGCACCATTGCAGTTCAGTGCTGAACATTGCAGATATTGTACCATCTATTGGGTAGCCCATTGACATTACAGAATAAAATAAGCCCAATGAGAATGAATCCTAAAAGGGTCCAGCCATAAGTCTGAAAAGGGAAAGCGGTTCTATATCCAGCTTACAGAGCCACAGATCCTGAAGCCTACCTATTATATTGATAGCATGATATAATGAAGCATAGTGTACCTTGGAGTCTGCTTCATGTATGCAGTAAATAACACATGCCTGGGGGGTGGTGCAGATGGTGCATTAGTCTATGCTTCCATGCATTCTTTATGGTCCTTATCCCACAGTGGGATCCATGTAATACATGCTGTGCTTTAGTACCTGCCTGCCCAGTTTGTTTATATATATATATATATATATATATATATATATATATATATATATATATATATATATATATGCACACATACATATTCTTCATAGTTTAGTAGTAAGCTAACTGCCCTTGTGAGCCATTTTAAGCCTAGCCAATTATCCCTTGTGAGACTCAAACTCTCTGCACCTTGTGTTTGTAAGGAAAACACTTTAGCCATTAAGCCACCCTCCCAAACTTTAACAAATTATCTCATCATCACTGCGCAAAGCAACAAACTGGAACACCTAATTCACATTTCACCGTACCGGAAAATAAAACCTTCAGCACCTACTTATTTTCTCTGTTTTGCCAAACCTTTAACCTCGCCCCCTTGGCATAATCAGACAAATGCTTCTGCCAGCAAAATCCATTTATTTCCTTTTTCATTGTAACAGCTAAATGTGCTTCATTTGCATAATCTGCCACACAGGAATATTTGTTTAATTTAATTTCTCCACATCAAATAAATGTTTCTCTGAATTCTAACTTTCTACCTCTAAACTCTTCATAGTTTTTCTGTCTTCTCCCATTCCTCCTTCTGCTTCCTGCGGCTGTAGGAGCCTTGCAGTGCCATCTAGCAGCTCCTAAGACTAGGGTTACTTTATTTGTTTACAAAAATAACTATTATTTACAAAATATCTATATATTTCCAAATATTTATATATGTACAAATACAAAAATATACAAATCTGTTTACTGATATTCATAATTTTTTATAGTTCTGCTAAATTTTCATCCCTAATAGATCCCTTCTCCTTTTTCAGTGATTGCCATTTGATTTTACTTAATAATGTTGCTAAAATTCATTTACTTTTAAACATAATTTCATGTATTCTTTCATTCCATATAACATATATGCCATTTGATTTTACTTAATAATGTTGCTAAAATTCATTTACTTTTAAACATAATTTCATGTATTCTTTCATTCCATATCACATATATAACCTTAGTAATTTTTACCTACTCTTTAAACATATTCTTATTTATCCATCATATCAACATTTATTTTATCCACTTTTCATTTATATCTTCCAAAAATAATCTTTACATAGTTTTCCCATAAACGTTTTACATTTCAAAAACACATGTTCCATAGCTGCTGCTTCTTCTTGAGAATGTTTCTTTTTAGATTATATATTTCCTTTTACTGGCAGTCTGTCTACTACCAGTCTCCACAACAAATCTTAGATTATAGATTAGATTAGTATTAAGCTAACTGCCCTTGCGAGCCATTTTAAGCCTAGCCAATTATCCCTTGTGAGACTCAAACCCTGCACCTTGTGTTTGTAAGGCAAACACCTTAACAATCAAGCCACCCTCCCATGTCCATTCTACTTTCTGATTACATCACTTCTTATTTTTGTAGCTTTAATTTTTTTCATCTGTTAGATTTTCCTATGGTTTTTACATAGTAATGGTGTATCATTACAATCTTACACCATACTTTTCTCTATCATTAGTTTTTATGTTCCACAAAAAATATTTTTTGTGGTAACATTTTCTTTCTTCATTTATGCAATCTTTTTATCCTTTACTCTTTTCTACCATATCCCCAAATGTATTATACTTATATATATATATATATATATATATATATATATATATATATATATATATATATATATATATATATATACAGTTTTACTACTAATCTATCATCTTTTTTCATTTATCAACTTTAACACTTTGTATGAATTTAATGAAGCAGTGTATACCACTGGGTTAATAACCCTAAATCTCCCTCTTCTTTATTTACATACAAGACTCCTCTTTTTACTTGGTTTAATCTAGAGCCCCATCTGAATGAAAAAATTATCTGTAATAATTCCTTTTCAAATGCTGTTGGCACCATAAGTACACTTGCTAAGTATTCTATTTGTTCCATCAGTACTGAATTTATCAATAAACTTTTTTCTGAATGAAATGTATGTGTTCTCCAGAAATGACGTTTGCTTTAGTTTTTCTATTGGTTTTTTCCCGTTGAATTTTGTGTACATCTTTAATCCAAATTTTATACCTAACAGACATTTTATTCATTGTAAAATATATACCCCTGAGCTTTACTATATCATCTAAATGTTTACTTTTTTCTTTAGTTAAAGCCATACCTATCATCTCTAGACATCTGTTTGTGTAAATTATCGCTTCTTTTAAACAAATTTTGACTCTTGTAATCATTATAATGTCATCTGCATTTGTTAACAGAACTACAATTCTTAACTCTTCGCGTTATTTATGCCACTTCCTTCATTATGCAATGCATTTCACATGCTATTACATTCATAACTAATGCAAAATGTGTGCAGCTCATTGGACATCCCTGTCTTACACCACTCTTCATACGTACCTCTTGGCTTAACAGACATTTACAAGTATTTTTACACTATTACTACTATACGCTTGCATACATAATTTCCAAACTTTCTCACTTTAATTATATCCTTTCAGTATCACCGATAAGATTTTATGTCCAGTTGTGTCAAATGTCTTATTATGAGCTCCTATCATGATTTTTGCATCTTATTTTCTGTTCATAGTATCATCCACAATTTCTCTCTCATTAATAATTGTTGACAACTTTTCCTCTTTATACCATGTATGCTGTCTTCCATAATATTTTGCATTTTAGTTTCAAATCTCTAATGATCTTATTATCATTATTATTCAATATTACTGGTCTCCATTTTTTTAATTCTCTTCTATCTTCCTTCTTCCATATGAATTTAATTATTCTAATTCATAATTCTTTATACATAAAACCTTAAATAAACCATTCATTCAAAATCTTTAAAACATGCTTTTTTGCTAGTCTCTTAATTATTTTTTTACATTTCTTACCCTATTCCATCTGGTCCTGCAGCTGAAGTTATATATACTTGTCATAAAAATGCATCCAGCTCATTTAAAGAAATCTTCTTTCCATTTTTTGTCTATTTTTCTTTTAACTTCATTTTCCATGTTTTTTCACTAGCTTTTTTTTTCTTTAAACATTTCTTGCACATATCGTACTACACAACTCATAATCTTTTCCTGAAGTCTTTCTTTTTTTCCTTTAACATTTTTTGTTTCTCATGCACTGCCATTTTCCTTTACTAACCTATTTAAGAAACTCAATACTTCATCTCTTTTCCCTTGTAAAACTTATCTTTGCATATATAACAATTCTTGTATTTTTTGTCTCACTCCCCTTCAATAGCGACATCACACCAAATGACATTTGACGACCTTTATTAAACTTCATAAGCATAAATTTGTTAACCAATATTTATTACAACTGATTATAGTTGATATTAATCACAGCATAACATCCATGTAACGTTAACTTGGACAGAGTGACCTCATTCATCCTAACCCAGTAAGCAGTGTCCACTCCACTCACTCACTTATCAAGCAGCATACCACCACTCACTTCATTTAGCATTTATTGAATTATACATCCAACCAAATAAGCAGCTTACCTATATTCACTTAATTTACTTATCAAGCAGCATCCAAGTGCTCACTTTCCCAACTCATTGAATTAAACATCCAACACCAGATGGAGAACAGAAGAGGGCAAGCCTGCTCCTCTTCTCTGCCCTACCCAGAATGATAAAATAAGCATAATCCCCACTATTCCACCATTAAGAGGGGAGAGAGGGCGGGTAGCAAGTTCATGCAAAAATGTGATTCCTTACCCAGTTACACTTGTCTAAACCCCTTAAGCCCCTCCCTACCATTACCTCATATCTTCCCAGTCATCGCTCATTCCCGTTTAACCCTTTCATCCCCTGCCCTCTTAATTCCTATTACTGTATTTATCTAACCCCCACCTGAAGATGTCCCTGGACAAATTGGTTTGTTACAAAACTCTAATTTCTTGATTTCTTTCATATAATTCTTTTTCTTTGTCAAAGTACTTTCTATCATTATGTTCTATATCTTCCAATGCATTGTTATATGTTCTTTTATATTTTTCTTTCTCTACTTTTCTCACATAATTTTTCCACTCTAAAAAGCTTTTTTTGTATTTTCCTTACATATCTTCCACCATTCAGACCCGTTTTTATAAAATGTTCTTATAGTAATATGATCTTTCCATAACTATATTACTAAGCTCTTTCCTTCTTCATTCCATGCTTTTTCATTTATATTTTCATTCCTTTGATTTACTTTTATCTCTAACCATATTGCAAAATGATCAGAAAATCCTGTTTCAACTACCTCCCCTTCTCCAGTAACTAAACCTTCTGATACTATAAAATAATCTGTTTGAGTTCTATACATACCCCTTTCGTAAGGTCATGATTTTTTGTCCCAAAGTCTTAACTTGTCAAATGTTATAACTTCCAACATTTTTATAGAATTTCCTTTCTTTTTACACATGCCTCTTAAGTCTCAGTTAAAATCTTCTCTCATAATATTCATATTTATCACTATGTAGTCTAAAATGTGGTGAAATAAGATTCCCCTTTCTTTACAGTTGTAAAGATATATAATGTTATAATTCTGTATACTTCTTCATTGCATTTTAAATCTGCAATGGTTAATCTTCTCATTTTTGTAAAAGTTACATCTCATATCTTTACTGTATTTCCACAGAATATGGCTATTCAAGAACATCTCTCATTTCTCAAATTCCAAATTATCTTTCCTCCCCATAGTTTCTCTGTTTGTAATCTTTCTTTATTTGTTAAAAATCTTGCATCTTCTAATATAATTGCATCTACATCACATATATTACACCACTGTAAAATTCCTGTTCTCCTTACTATTTTCTCCATACTACTCACATTTACAGAAAACACTCTAACATTCTAATTTTTCCTTTTCCTTAGATTTATGTTTTTTTTTAGTTCATAGCTAATTACTAGGCTAATTTTCTTAACAGGCCATTGTAAGTCTAACCAATTTTTTTCTCAAAGGTGAGAATCAAATACCTTAACCATTATACCAAACAGCAGTCTTTTTTTCTGTATGTGTGTGTGTGTGTGTGTGTGTGTGTGTGTGTGTGTATATATATATATATATATATATATATATATATATATATATATATATATATATATATATACTTTATCATCCTCTTCCTTTTTTTGGTTTTCTTTTGTATTTATACAATTACATTTTCTTTTTTCTGTTTTTTTTTTTTCTTACCAATAAAATTCTTCTTTTTCCTTTTTCTGGGTCTATATCAAATAGTCAAAGTTGTCAGTTCGACCACCATATGTTCGGACTGATAAGTTCTAATTTTTAAAACTTCAACTATGTAAAAAAAAAAAAAAAAAAAAGTGAAAATGAAATAAAGGGTTGTGAGCAGGGGGCAATCCCACCTGCATCCCCGACACCACCTGCTCTTTGCTACACTGCAGCATGGTCTCTCAGTTGGTATATTTAAAAAGACAGCGGTGTGGGGGCTTCCCCCTGCTTACAAGTGTCAGGTAAGTTCTTTTTTTTTTTTTTTTTTTTTTTTGCATTCGAAGTATGACAACCTAGAACATATGGCTCGACCATATAACGTTGAAAGCTGTCATACTTTGACTATGTGATATATAGACTCCCTTTTATTACCTCACAGTTTGTCTTCGTCACTTATTTCAGAACCTTTTTTAATACCCTGTCTATTATTTTTTCTCATATATTTTACTTCTATTTCTACTACTACTAAAATTTCTTTTTTGTTTATTTTTCCTTACTGTTATTTTCATTTTTGCATTTCTTCCGTAAGTGTCTAATTTTGTTACAGTTATAAACACTTTAATTCACATTTTTTGCATCATGTCTTGTTTCCTCACAAATGTAATATTTTCTTTTGTCACAGTTACTTGTCAAATGTCCTTCTTTTCCTCAAAAAAAAATCAAGTTTTGGGTTTCCCTGGTATTTTACAACACCCCTATTCCCCTCCACATGTATCATACTTGATAAATGTATATTTTTTCTCTTTCTATTTTTAGCACACTATTACAATCCTAGGCACCAGTGCACAACCCCCTTTTGTCATAAGCTTTATGTATATTGCTTTACATAAAGCTTTCATATGCCCTTGAGAAGATTCTCTTTCTACATTTGTTTGAAATTGTGTATGAATTTTTTTTTTGTTTCCCTGTTAAATGTTTTTTATCACTTAACGAATCTATAGGTTACAGTCTTTTTTTTTTCATATTCTCCAATAAAATTTTCCTTTGAGAAGACGCATTCAAATATAATGTCACAAAATGTCTGTTTGTCAATAAGAATAAATGTTCTTACCTCATGTGCTTTTACACACTTTGTTCATTTCTTTGTCTTTACTTTGAATTTGTACAGCGTACTTCTGTTTTTCCATTTCTTCTACCTTTTTTCTGTTACTCCCCTTTTGCCTTCTTTTTGCTTCTCTGCATATGTTTTCTTTTCCATCTCACCATTATTCTTCAGGATTTTCTATGCATTCTGCTTTTGTATTTTCTGCATAATTCAGGAAACATCTCCTTCATTTTCTGGCTCACTTTGCACCATCATTTCTTTAAGTAAATCATCCTGCAACCCTTCTGACTGCAGGATTGTAATTATACATCCATCTTTTGCTAACTCATCTCCATTATACAGGGTTCTTTTAACATGTCCTCAGAATCCTTCACACACGTTCTCTGGTCTCGATATTTGGATTCTCCTTAATTTCTTTCACTACTCCATCATATCCTTCTATCTCCATCTGCCTCCCTGTAACTAAAGGCTGCCTCTGTACCTGGTATAGAAACAGGAAGTCCTCCTCCTCCAAAATGATTTCCACTCAGAACAACGACAAATAGGGGAAGTTCTGAAATGCACCGTCCAAATTTCACCTAGAAGTTTGAATACCACAGTGGATGTCCTCTGAAAAGAGTGGGACTAACCTGATCAAAAAAAAACAAATAAAATAAAATGGCACCCCCAAATCCTTCACAACTTTTGGTAAATCATTTGCTAGATCACACATCAGTGAGAAGGGGATGGGGATCGTGAATCTCTCTGTCTAGTAGTCTTGCACTAAAGGATCTTGTAAGTACACCCACACATTACCCAAATACACAAAGGCATATACCAAAAATGCATTTGTAAATACAGCAATATAAAAAAAAAATAAATAAATAAATAAACTCTGACATTCTTCAACCATGCACCTTACACTCAGCAAAGTAAGAATATATAAAATGTGACAAAATGAAGGTCAGTTAGGGAACACGGGCATAACATGACTAGGCTTGTGAATTTCCCAGGGCCATGCGCCTAGTAACCTACCTCCTATGAACCTATTCCCATTTTGTCAAACAGGACAAATAACTCTGACAACCTTAACTATATATATGTGTGTGTGTGTGTGTGTGTGTGTGTGTGTGTGTGTGTGTGTGTGTGTGTGTATATATATATATATATATATATATATATATATATATATATATTAGCGAGACAGACAAATATGAAAATTCAATGATAGAAATGTAATCTGATAGTGAGTAAAAGATCTTCAAATAATTATAAATGATTGTTGATTAGTCCTAATAAAACCATGAAGTCTGTAGATGTCTTTTGCAAATATAAGAAGGCTACTACTTGTGACATGCATACATAAACGCACACACACATATAAAGATGTTTTTTGAGGATGTGCAACTTTCGTCTTTAAAGTAGAAATGTAAATAAAAACTATGTTTTGAGGTGTTCCTTAGTTTAACATAGAGTATGATTATCTACTATGCAAAATGAAAACCAAAAATTTGATCAGGAGTGAAAAATAGACAGATGAGCATGAAAAGACATATAAATGAGAATAGCATAAGTAAAATAATTTATTTTGGAAAGACAAAGGACAGAAGAATTGTTTTCAAATGCATGAGATTTGAAATAAAATATTTAGCAGAGATGTTCTTAAACAATCATTGAAAAACCTGAATTGGAACCAGCAACTTCACACAGTGTAGAGTGAAAATGTAAATAATTTAATGAACACAACCACAAAAAAATTATGTGCTTTTGTCAGTGTGTAATGATCGACTTCATCAGAATAACATCTTCAAAAGGTGAACCATATTAAAGCTTCCAGCTTAGGTTACAAGTACATGACTGTAACTCCTTGCATGACTTAAGCTATTATAATAAGTTTGAAAAGAAAAAGATACATAATAATTATGGCTAGTTCCATACTGATACATTCACAGGTCACCACTTCTTCCACTGCTGAATAGCACGTAGGTCAAGATAATTTGTTTGCAGAATGTGTGTTCTGTTACTGTTAACTGCCAACCTCATTACTTATGAAGTTATACTAAGAGCTTGAAGACACTTATGCTAAAATGTATTTCATTGTTTGGGCCATACAATTTAAACCACTGGTAAAAATAAAAAATCAAACTGATTATATATATATATATATATATATATATATATATATATATACTTGTTTTATTGGTGCTTCATTTGTGGCATTTCTATAACAAAAGTGAGTGGCTATTTTTCAACAAACCATGGCAAACATCTCAGAAGTGAAGTGAAAGGGAACATGGGAAATTATAGTGCATTTTCACAAATAAGAAACTTTTCTTTTTTGCAGTCTCCTAATAAAACCATGAGATTTGCAGCCCTTTTTTCCTAAGTGCATAAAGCTGACATTAAGTCTATGGCATGTTATTTTGCATGCTAAATATATATAGCTAGAGTATCTGTATAACACTTGTTATTGCTTTTGTTGTTGCAGCTAATTTTTTTCTCCAGTGACTTTTCATCTTCAATTTCATAGGTTCATAGGTAGGTACTAGGCTATCAGCCCAAGATCCTAAGTAAGCCTAGCCAACAAGGTTCCCTGGCTTACGCCATCCAACAAAGTTATTTTTCTGTGCCCCTGTCAAGCAGTGCCACAGAAGTGATCCCCGGGGTGTATGTCCTATTTCCCATCCGCTCAAGATTTTTCTTTAAGATTGCTAATGAGGAACTTTGCTTGACATAGATGGGTAGCTTGTTCCAGAGTATAGGAAGTCTCTGGGACAGGAATCTATCCACCCAGAATGTCCTGTTTATTGTGATGACAAGGTTTAGGTCCCTAGAGCATGTAGCTTGGAGGGATTGGGATTTCTTTAGGTGTAGCATGTTCAACAGCTCAGGGTTTGACATAGCTTTTTATGTTAGGCAGAGATCACCTTGGAGTAGGCCATATGCTATGGAGTAAACTTGGAGTTTTTGAAACGGTCAGTGTAAGGCATCTGTTTGAAGCCAGTAATCTTCTTTGTGAGGTACTTCTGTGACCTTTCCAGCTGCTGCAGATGTCCTGTGAGGTACATTCCAAAAGGGGCATTATACTTTATAATGGGTCTAATGAGTCAAATAGAGGGGAACAGTGACCTCTTTTTTCCTGGATGAGAACCCTTTTGTGATGAGGTATGCCACATAGAAGGATTTCCTGACTACTGTGGTGATGTGATTATCAAAGTAGAGACTACTGTTCACCTGGGTCTCAAGGTCTCTTATCACACATTTGGCATTAAGTAGATTGCCGCCAATGTGGTAGTTCATGGGTAGAGAGTTTTTACAAAAGGGGATGACAATTCACTTTTTGGCATTGAGCTTGAGGCCATGGCTCTGACACCAGGTATCTGTTTCAGTAAGGCCTTTCTGTAGGAAGGCCACATAATTTGGGGACTTGACTATGGCTCCTATTTTGCAGTCATCTGCAAACTTTGTTAGCCAAAGGCCTTCTGTGTTAGCCTGTACTTCAGAGAAGTAGATACCAAACAGGTGAGGTCCCAGGTCTGAACCCTGTGGTACTCCACTTGTCACTGGTTGAAGTCAAATTTGGAGTCTGCAACTTTTACAGTGTGGGTTCTGTCAGTGAGCCAGTTGGCAACCCATCTTGTGACGTAGGGATTTATACCTAGTTTACTGAGTTTATAATTCCAGAATGGGGGATGGTGTCAAAAGCCTTGGCAAAGTCAAGATATGCTGTGTGAACCACCTTACCCTCGATCAGGTTCAGGAGGCATGATCTGCCTTTCAAAAACCAGAACTGGGAGGAGTCCAGAGTTTGGAGGTTATCAATGTCTTTGTTTATGAGTTCCATGATGATATGTTCCATGGCCTTACAGACCAGGCTAATCAGGCTAATAGGGAAATAGTTCCTGGAATCCATGGTGGCTCCCTCTTTGTGGAGTGGGATAACTGTTGCTGTACGCCATTCAATGGGCACAAAGCCTGACATGAGGCTATGATTGAACATGGTGTATAGGTGGGGAGCCAGTTCATTCTGAAGTTTGTGTAAAACGCAGCCTGGGTTCTTGGCTTTAGAGAGTGCAACTTTTACCTGTGTAGTTGTGATTACAAGGACTGTGCATTCTTCCTGTATAGATATGGGCCCTTTAGGGGGTGAGAGTGGGGTAAAGTTAGCACTAAACCTATATGCCAGGATGTTGGCAATATCAATTGGTTCTGTAATTTTCATGCCGTTGTGCTGTAACTCAGAGCAAATCTGGGTGTTGCCATTGAGATTATTGGCATAGCTTTAGAATGCTTTGTGGTTGTCCCTAGAATCAGTGGTGATGTTGTTTTCATAGCTATCTTTGAAGGATCTTGTAAGTGATCTCAGTTTCTTACTGAGGCTCACCAGGGAGCTCCTCCACTCATGGGATTTTACTCTCTTTTGCAACAGTTTCTTCCTTCTGTTGTAGAGTTTGTTCATGGCAGGGTACCACCAGATTGGCTTCCTTTTTTTGGAGGATAGCGTCTTGGTTCTGTTTGGGATAGCATGATCCATGCACTCGTGTAAGTGCTTATAGAATGCATTTCTGTAGGATTCAGCAGTCGTAACTGTATTGTCCCTCTGCATGGGTGTCATGAAGTTTGCCATTTCTGTCTTAAGAAGCATAAAGTTGGCTTTGGAGAAATTTTTTAACATGGTTTCCTTAATTGGGGGTGGGGGCAGGATGTGGATATCTAGGGTGATTAACTTATGGTCAGATCTGACCAATGAGGAATTGACTTCAGGTGTGTCACTCATATTGGTAATGACTAGGTCTAGGATATAGTTGCCTCTGGTGGGGGTGTGGATAAGTTGATCCAGGGCATTGGAATTTATAAATACCAGAAAGCGTTTAGCGAAGCAGTTGGCACATGAGTAGTTTTCCCAGTTAATGGTGGGATAGTTGAAATTGCCCATTTTTAGGATTATATCAAGAAAAGAGGAGTGGGAATCCTGGGGCATAGTGAGGGATCTGTAGTAAGCTAAAATTTGGATTGCAGTTTTGCCCAGAGTTAGTTGCACCTGGATAACCTCAGATGCATTATGCTGAGCAACTAGCCTGGAGGTGTGGATATCCTTAATGAATATGGACACACCTCCACCTTAGGTGTTCCGGTCTAGGTTAGATGGCCGAAAAGTGTGGTATGAGTTATAGCCTGGTAATACAGGGGTGTTCTCTGGAGCCTTGAACCAGGTCTCAGTCACTGCACAGATATTGTTCTCCATTTAAAGGAGTGCCTCAAAGGAGTACATTTTTAGATTTAGACTTCTAGGATTGAGCAGCATTACCCTCAGTTTCTGCTTGCCTGTTCCTGTTACAGTGGTGAATTTCTCATTTGAACCTTGCCTAAAAAAGGCACTATAGGGGCAGCAAGAACCTTAGCCAGTATTCAGAATAGCATAGCACCGTGGTCTATCGACCATGTCATCCCAGGCAGACAGATACTGGGATCCCCTTAGAATGACACCAGAGCCTTTGCCAATTGATGAAGTCAATCATTTTGTCCTTGTACTGTGGTATCATTCTGGGTGATGGCAGGATGCTACTCAAGGCTAGGATCATACCTGCCTGGGCTACAATATTGGAGAGCTCTTCTGTGTCTCTCTTCATGTAGTCCAGGGAGGTATGTCTCGGGTCATTCACACCAACATGGACAATGACAGAGTCATATTTGTACTTGTTGTTGAGTGACCTGAGTGCGTGAGTTATGTGGCAAATCCTGGCACTTGACAGGCAGCTGATAGTAACCTTCTACTTGTTTAGCCTGGTGAGTGGAACATTAGTGTGCCTGACTAATAGAGTCACTATGACTAGTGTGTTGGGTGCGTTGTTTTGCCTTTTAGGCTGTCGTTGAGTGGCACACTGAGTCTGTGGGGTATGTGTCATTTGGGCTGTGTTGGGGGGGGTGGAGGTTGCTTGCCTTTCTGCTTTGGAAGTCTGTTGCTTGATCAGATTATTATTGAGAGCCTCCACGAATGTTTTTGTGTTTCTATGTGTGGATTTTGGTGGTGTAGATTTAGTGGGACTAAGTGATGAGTGTGGTGTGGTGCAAGTCCGTTACCTTTTCCTCATGACTGTCAAGTTCAGTGTTGGTTGGAGAGAGCTTTACCTCCAGTTTGGCTAGATAAGTGCATCTCTCACAAGTTGTTGTATTGGGTGGTAGGAGGAGAGGCTTGTCTGTGTACATGAAACAATTGCTACATTGCCCGTGTACATGAAACAATTGCTACATTGCCCCAATATGCCCAGATTCATCAAATAGACAGGTGAGAACTCTGGGAGCTGACCCTTGGGCATACCTGAATAAAAAACTATTTTCCTCTAGACAAGTGAGGAAAATGAGTACAAGAGCTGTTTTTCTCCAAGCAAGTGAGGAAAGTAAGTGCAAAAACTGTTTTTCTCTAGGTAATGAGAAAGGTTGACTGCTGTGTAGTAATTTGTAGCTTATTTGGTGCTTACAAGTTCTGAACAAGTGCTGAGTACGAATAAACAAATTCAAGTGCTAAAACTAAGCATCTGTATCAGAAGTAGACTAGTTACAGGAAAAAAACAAGTGCAAATGTAGGCTTTTAAATCAGAAAGTTGAGAGAGATGGAAAAATTTCCCAAATGACCAATAACTTCAATTTCTGGGCCAGAAACCACTCCTTATGTGGTAAACAGGTTACCTAGTGCTTAACTCTCCCACTGATAATCTAGCAGGCATCCCTACAACACAGAAAGACATGGGGGCGTCAGAACCTTACAAACAGTCCAGAATACAGCAAATCTGTATCTGGACTAGACTAGTTACAGAAAAGTGGGGAAACAAGTGCAAATGTGGGCTTTTAAATCAGGAAGTTGAGAGAGAGATGAAAAAACTGCCCAAACGGCCAATAACTACAATTTCTGGGCCAGAACCACTCCTTGTTTGGTAGATAGGCTACCCAGTGCTTGTCACGCCTACTGATAAGCTAGCAGGCTTCCCTACAACACAGAAAGGCTTGAAGGGCTTAGAAGGTTACAGACAGTCTTGGATATAGCAAATCAGTATCTGGACTAGTTACAGGAAAGGCAGGAAACAAGCGTAGTTTTTTTTTTTTTGTTACAGTTGAGCAGAACACAGGGA